>NC_047505.1:19044826-19053825 GCF_902827115.2 Pseudochaenichthys georgianus
AACATTTTCGACAAAGTTCAGTTTTAATTTAATTTCAATGATATACTCACACTAGCTGGTATTTCCTTGTTGTGACATCTGATGTGTGGCTTCAGAAACCCAAAGACCCGGCAGATGAACTTGTCACGGTCACCGTCATTCTCACTGGCCTCCTCAGCAAGGATGGGGTCTTCCTCGTCACTGCTTGACAGACCATCACCAGACCTCTTCTGGGATTTCTTCTTGGGTTGGCCCTCCCGCAACTTTGAGAATCGAGTCCTCTGTGTTTGATACCATTTCAGAATTGAATGATCTGCAATGGCAGAAATCAAAACAAATAATTAGTCCAATCATTGAAATGTTCATTGGCAGCAATGTATGTCAAGTATCTGAAATAGATTTAAAATATTTGAAAGTAATTGAATGTACATTTTTTTCTACTTACAATCCAACCTGTACTCCGCAGCCTTTCCCTCCCATAGGTGCCTCTTTAATGCCTTCTCTTTGTACTGTTTGTCCTTCATGTCATACAGTAGCTTCTTACTCTTCACCCAGCAAGTGATTGCCTCCTCCTGCGCCTCTGTGAAGCTGTATGATACACCAGGGGGTGGGTTCTCCTTCTGGGCCTTGCCTTTCCCTTTGTCGCCCTTGCCCACTTCAGGCTTGGACTTGCCTGCAGGGAGGGCGGGGGAGGCTGACTCATCTGAAAAGATACCAAATGAAAAACAAATTAAGTACATGCAGGACAACAATGTATGAGAATATATAACAAAATCAATTACCCCTCTTGCCCCCCATCCAGGGTTCGAGTTATGTAGGAGCCAATGGGAGCTGAGCTCACATAAGGAGGGGTCTGAGCTCCCACGGACGCAGTGAAACTATACGTCTGTGGGGGTCGCTAATACATTACCAACAACCATTATTTTAATCACAAATAATGCATGTGTCAATGTAATGAGTATTTTTTACGTTAACGAGGTAAATAGGCTAAAAGAAAAACATGCTTTCCAAAAGAACTATGCATCTCTTGAATGACAATATGCCTGCACTGCACCTCCAAGGTGCGCAATACATTATTACGCAATATATGCCGATGATGTGTGCGTGTGTAGTTGAACCTTTTCATATTTAAGTTTGTAGCAAGTAGAGAGAGGGCTGCTGCTGCTGCGTGTGAGTGTGTGTGGGTGCGTGTGTGCGTACCCACACACACTCACACGCAGCAGCAGACTCCCCATAGAGCACAGTTTATAACTCGAAGCCTGCCCCCATCCATACCAAAAATAAGTTAGAAATATTTACCTTCATCCTCCGAGGATTCGCCATGTCTGTTACGACGAGGAGAAGGTGAATGCTGCCGAGACTCTTCGGACTGCTGAGGAGACCTGGAACCCTCTGGGGGCCGCTCTGGAGTTTTAGTTGGCCCGACTTTCTTGCATTTCCTCCCCTTTCTCTCTCTGGTTGCAGACTCAGTGCTGTGTTCTTGGACCTCGGTTTCCTCTGGTTTCCTTGGTGTATTTAACAGCCAGCTTCTTCCGTCTGCCTCTCCCTGCCTTAGGTAGCATGTTAACGTAGAATTAAAGTAGAATTTACCTTGTGTTCTGCTCCCAATAATCTCCGATCAAGAATTTGATTTCCCACACGGCCGAAGCTTTTATACCATCGGGAGGTCACGTGTCGCCTTCGTGTGAGGTTCGGGTGCCATCGTGTGGCCTTCTGTAGGCATCGTACTTGCTTCGGCTGTTGCTTGGCCGATGACCAAGTTCGGGGCCATCTTCGTGCGAAATTCACAATTCCATATTCGTGTGTCCATCGGGAGTCAATTTCGGGACAGTGTGACAGGGCCTTTAAAGAGGGTTTCACCCCTCCATATTCTTTTTCTATAGGCTACCCCCAAAGCTTTTTTCTTATTCAAAAGAAGACCTTAACCTAAAGTACTCTTTAATGTTTAAATTAAGCCTTATTAGTTTGTCTGTTTTGCACATCCTCCTATTAATATCTAATAATAAAATAATACAATTCAATAACGTGCTTTAACCACCAGGTGTCCCATTCTATCAGCTGTGCACCGTTATGGTGTAAATCGTGTAAATACAGCCAGGGGCGCCGTAAGGGGGTGAAAAGTTAGGATGATTCTAAGGGCCCGTGACTGACAGGGGCCCCAAACATTTTTAGAACATTAAGAAAACAAATTTAAGTAACCTTTCATCCATCATCAATAATTAACATTAATATAACATCATATTGATAATGTACTCACTAAACTTACGATTCATTTCACTTATTTTCTTCCAAAAGTTAATTGTCCAAAGCATCGAACACCCCCCTCTATTTACATCCAGAGGTCCTGCCTCCAAACGCGGTGCAGCACTGCCGGCACTTTCTAGCAGAGTGAGAGCATGTTAGGAGCAGGGATGCTAGTACTTACGTGTGTACGATGTCTCAACGACTAACAAAGTCAGGCTTTCAAAAGAGAAAAGAAAGGAGAGAAAGACAAGAGAGAGGGACTAAAGGGGCGACCGTATGTCACCCAGTTTTTCAAAGAAAAGGTGGGTGTGGTCCATGAGTGGTGGAAATGAGTCTGTTAGCTAAGCGTAGTCCATTGTAAATAATAATTGTAATGTTTTGCTGACATTAAAGGTGGGGTAGGTAAGTTTCAGAAACCGGCTCGAGATACACTTGTTGTTATATTCCATGGAATTCCTCTCAACATCTCGATAGCAATGAATATCTGAAGTGCTTTGACAACAAATCCATAACAAAATGTGGAAGCCGTGGCACTGTAAAAAGCACGACCAATCATCTGAGCCGGCTAAAGTAACTGGATGGCCTACCTGCCTGTCAGCCTTCCATCTGTAGTTGAAGAGTTTGTAAATTAAGATGAACCGAAGCTGTTGCCTGGCAACTCAATTGCACAACGTCACGTCCGTTAATTCCACATCCACACGCACGGATTAACATCAATTTAATACATTAATGTAGCCTTTGTCTCTGCTAAATGAGGTGTCGACCAGCTGGGCCAACAAGAAAATCGGCATAATCGAGTGTGACTATTATAAATAAATCATTATTATATTAATATTGACAATAACAGTCGACCGTCGGGGTACCATTTGCTTGGCATTTCCGGTTATTTCTCCACTGGTTAACAATACCGTGTAACTGTCACGTTTGTAGGGACAAAATCGTCACATGTTCACGTCTTGCCGTGATATCGGGTTGATTAAGAATGTATATGTTTTATTTTTCAATACATATTGTTTTCTATTATTAGTTGATAAGTTGCAGTTTCATTGTACAATCTAACCTCATTGGATTGTAGTTTACTGTGACAGACTAAACAATGCAGTCATTTACACATTTTTCATGCAAATATTTGATTGAAGGGTACCATACAGTATTGTGTGTCTTAAGAAATAATGCACTTAGCTATCACTTGTCTTTTAGCTTGAGATGTGACTGTTCATTTGAAACACTTTGCAATATTTTCTTTTTTTGTGAGGTTTATATTTGGTACCTTTTAATAAACTATTGTATGTCTTACAAAATAAGCACAATGACTCCCCATTCTTCTTTCTTTTTTCTAATAATAGTTTTGTTTACTTCTCGCTTGATTGAGCATTATTCATTGAAAAGGTGAAAAGGCTCTTTATGGCTTGGTTGCTAACAATAAGTTCACACAGTTTATGCTAAAATGTGTACCATTGTCTTAAGCCTCGTAACTATTTAAAAAGCAATTCTTTTTTATTGCGCTCCATCCTCAATCTGTTTTTTCAAGATAAGATACTGTCTGTGAACAGCCAATTTGAGTGTCAACTTCTCCAGACTTAACTCAATGTGAACAATTTGCACGGATTTACTTTGACCTCATGAACAAATCGAGTGATTGCAGTGGTTCTGATGTGGTTCATGAATATTTTACCAGGTCTGTTCACAGTCTGTGAAAGTGATGATGCTGCAGTTTGTGCTGACAGTCTAAATATTCCTTACACAGTGATGGAGGAAGACGTACGAATAGCACATTCTAAAATACTCAACATTCAGTTGCATTAAAAATGTTAAATAAGTATAATGAGTAAAACGTACCTTAAGTAAAAACAAGTGGCTCAAAGCATCAAGTCATATACAATGTATTAGTTTAAAAATAATTACAAGAAATACGTAAGACAAAATGTAAAAATCGTTTTACTTATCAACTAATAAGAAAAATAACTAATCCATTTAGCTTTACTTGAATAAGATCCGTTTCAGAATTCCTTTGTCTGTCCTGTAGTTGGAAAATCTAGAGCCTTACAGCAGGGAAGGATGCAGATAGAACGCAATAGGAGTATACCTATATAAAGTATTATTAAATAAAAGCCTAAGTTATTAAAAGAATAATGAACAAATAAAAACAAATAAGCAAGAATCTAAATATGTATCACAAAAGTGTTGAAGGTTCCCATAAGGTTTAAAGATTGTAGATACATTATAAAGCAATAAAGCGTTAATTGTACATACGTATATTTTGCACATGAGTAGTGGTAGTGCAAAACATGTGTTACATTTACAGGCAGTTTTATTGCACATCAGTGACAGGCTTAGTGGTGCGGTGGTCTGTGGTGGTTTTACAGCCTGACTATACTGTTGGATAGTTTACCGCATAACAATACACCATATGTTATATGCAATTTGTATGCAAAATTCGTAATTTGAAAAAGAAACTGGTAACTAAAGTTGTCAAATAATGTATAGTATAACTATTTATAAGTATACATTGGCATTACGTAAGTACAGTACTTGAGTAAATGTACTGAGTGTGCTCCACCACGTGCAAACACAGTGCATTACTGTTTCTATTTGCTGACTGTGCACATCTGCATGGTAATTTATAATATAAAATATATTACAGTAATGAACAGTGAAGAAGTATAAAGCCAGAATAACTGAAAACACATGTGTGGGTGTGCAGGGCCATTGACTTTAGCAGGAAGTATTCCCACTGCTGTGGAATAATCAGCACAATGAACATCGTGGATGAGTGACTGCCTGACTTGTGGCGGTTAAATGAAAAAGAAATATCAAACAACAGTGTAGAGACAGCATTCACCAACTCTCACTTAATGATTCCATTTGTATTAAACAAGGAAATAAATGAACAGCAGGATTATAAGAAAAAGTGTTGAGGTAGTGAAACACTAATGATTTCTCCTTTAAGTCAGATATTGCATTAAGGTAATTACAAGAATAATAGCAATTGCTGCCATACCAGCTGTTAGCACTTCCCTTTCCACCAAACAATAAATTACTCAAAAATAATGAAATAATCAAAAGAATCACGCCTCCCTTAGCTAGAGGCATTATAAACTGATTGACGAGTGACATTTTTTTCCCTGTGATGTTAAACAAGATTTTCTATACGATTATTTCCTTGCTTGAGGATTCTGTACTCATGTATTCTGTGGCTTATGAGAAATCTCTGTCAGTCTTGACTTTGTCTTACAGTGAAGCTTGGCAGCTTCTATCTATGGAACTGAGTGTATGCGTTGTTTTTTACAAGACAACATGCTGACTTTACAACTGATGATATTACTGCTGCATTTGTGATATGTTATTGGAATCCCATTTCTTTGATCAACCAGTGATAAGACTCAACTGGAAATGCTTCTGAACTGCTTAACAAACCACCAACATTAGTTTAGCAATGGCTGCTGTGGTGCACTTGTAAAGAGTTTCGGATGGAGGATGAAGAGGTCTCTCAAGTATATATTAATCTTACAGAAACCTGCTTGCCAGTCACACTCACAATAAAGCTGTTTAGCTATGACTGTTGCATTTAGGGAATTGCAAAAATGCAAGTCAGCAAAGAAAACCCATTTCAGAAAACAGATTAGTGGAAGTCCGCCTGCCTATTTCAAAGATAGAAAGTACATTAAAAACTCAACTAATAATAGCTTTCGGAAACTTGTACAGTAATCATAGTTTCTTTTTTCCCCTTCTTTTTCTTTGATTTCTTTTTTCAAAACCCAAGAACTTACACTAATTCCAAAGGAGCTTATAATAGATTAAGAGGGGAAAAGGCAATTTATCTCAGTAGTGCTTGCTTATATGAAGGAGCGGTCTGGCTTCATTGTGCCATCTGATGTCATTTAGTTTCAGAGTGGCTCTCTGGCCTCTGGGACTATCTACCTGAATCCTCCATTAATCTTCCGCTCCAACAAAGGTCTCTCCCACTATGCAACGGCCCTGTTGTCAGTATAATAAAAGTAATGTCATTCTACCGGAAAGAGCCACTTAAGCTTGGCCTTCGATTGCTTTATTGTCTGTTGGTCACTCGCCATGAGGCTTGTATTTGATTTTCTTGTCAAAAGGTTTGGATAATGGTGATTTTGAATAAGGAAAAGGTATAGAACGATATATTTCAATGTGTAGAACAGGGCTAACAGTATTTCCATTGCTTCACACCTGAACTTTTCTGAGTAGAAAAGATGATCTGATGCGCAAGGGTCCAGGAAATCCTTTCAGTGCCACATTAGTAGTCAAGACCGACCACATTGCCAGAAGCTAGGCTAGGGGAAAGAAAGATGTGTCAACAACGAATGTGCACAGTCCTAAGCACATCTGAAAAATGCTCTTTTTAAAAGGATGTCAGCCTGGCTATGTACAGTAGGTGATGTACTCGTATGTAATCCCGTGGGAAATATAAAAAAAGAAGATGGAGCCTGGAGGCGTGGCTCTGTATTTAACAATCTGTTTGTGTTTCAATCCTCAGATGTGGTCATGATGTGCAAGCGATTACTGATAGAAAACAAGAAATGAGAATACAAAGTGTGTTTCCTTTTGTTGGCACCTGGGTTTAGCTTTAGGGACAGGCTGTGAAGCTTGGAGCCCAAAACAAGCTTGAAATAGAACTGCATATAGGTATGATATGAGGTGTTTTGGAGATCCAACTGGAGTTTGGGTAAAAAAACTACAAAATGCTGCAAGGATTCTTGTATCTCTCTGACGGAGAAACCATACAGCTGTGACCAGTGTGGGAAAAGGAAGATGGCGTCTATGTCGGCTCGCCACTCCCTCAGCTCTCTGCCTTTAGCTACTGTATCCTGCTTTTGTTTTATGTATGTCAGAATGTCTCTGCTCTGCTCATCTACGATCGCCAAGTTCTCCTCCACCTTAGGCCCTCATTGGAGTTTATATTGCTGCCCAAACCTACTCCAAATGAGTGGTAGAACATTGATGGATGGACATAGTATATGGGCAGAAGTCGATATAGCCTTGCTCTTCGGTTGACTACAGATTTGACTTTAGTGACCATGGCCTGTGCAAGTGGAAGAGATGTAGGATAAATAGTATAGGGAGTAATGAGCAGCTACTATACGGCCTTGCTCAAGTGCATCAGACCAAGGTATCATTCCAGGATCCAACTTTGGTCCGTTTGGAGACTCAAACCCTCTGTTTCCCAAGTAAAATATGTTTTTGTTTTGTGACTTTATTAAAGACCCCAATGAGCATTTGTCCGGTTTATGGTAGGATCAAGTCTGATCAGAACTTTTTCATGCTGTTTGAACACACATCTACTTTTTCTGTTTCTCACACAGGACAGTACTAATTCACAAAACTATAATGCAGTGCTTATTAGGAAAAGGTAAACATGCCACTAGTCGACAAAACTAAAGAGTAAAATTGGCCAATTGTCGTTTGCCTTTTTTCAAATACTTGTATATAGATTTTTCAATCTGCCACATTTAGTCTAGGTGTTGTTACGTTTTAAAAGTATATATCTAACTGGTAGAGGTGAGAGAAGGATCACTATCATGAAAAAAAAAGCAATGTTGATAACTGTGGTTTCCAGCGTCAAAGTCACAATCTCATTCTAAAGCCGTCTGCCAACAGTATATCAACTCTTAATTTCCCTATTTGAAGTCGTCATTTGCACAACCATAAGAGGCAGCTTTTGAAGAAAATGTTTAAATCCATTTGACTAATGACCAAAGCTTTTAATCTTGTGAAGTCTGTCTTATCCTTTTTTCCAGTTGTTAATGAAATGATGACACCTAAATATGCGAGAGAGTGTGAGTGTCAGTACCCTTTGATGTTTTACTTTAGTGCAGGTTCCTGACTCTATTTCTCTCTCAGTATTTCACTATCTGAAGTCATGTCTTTCCTACCTTTTAAAGAGTCATACTGGACTATGTAAAGTTTATAATGCTGACCTACTCTAATATTTATCTATATCTCGTGTTAGCAATAATAAGAAGCTTTTTCAAAATATATTTATTTAATTTGATCATAGAAATAGCCTCCAGTCTTTGGGTTAAAAACTTTAACTTAAGCTATTGGCAACAAATAAATAGATGCTGAACTGTGATAAATATTTACTACTTCCTGACACTGTTGCTGTTAATCCTCTCTAATATGGCTGCTAGCTTAAGGCCACATGTATTGTAAATTCTGTCAAATTAACACTTTACTTCTCTATTCTAAATGCATACTGAGCTCCAAGTGTACCCACTTTATTCAGATTAATGCCTTACTGTGATTATTGACAACATTGCAATAATAAGCTTAGATTCTAGACATTTGACAATTGCTGCACTATATAATATGCAACACTCACAAAAAGGTTGTACAGTAACTGTGTTTTCACGTCCTTTCCCACCTCAGCAGCCTCTGCAGGGTGTGGACTGTCTAATTTGGGGGGGAGTCCATATGGCTCTCAGTGCCGCTCACATGATCTAATGAGGGCTATTTTAGCATACGGCACCCTGGAGCTAATTTGGGTCCATGGAAATGAAATATCTGCACTCTGTATTTACTGTAAAGCACTCTTCCATTTGTGAACTAATAAGAGAACACAATCAAAACTCAATCAGATTTAATAGCTCTGCTCTCGATTGATATAATCAAAACTCCACTGCTGTGCATTGCATTTGATAACATTTCAACTTGTGGACACATATCATTTCAAGCCAGCATCTAATATTTATCATAAATTATACATTTAGAAATAATGCCTGGCTGGGCGAAAAATAAAAATAATTAAA